>NC_092048.1:83101139-83142308 GCF_003086295.3 Arachis hypogaea | reverse complement strand
AAGGCCAAAGAAGCATGTTTTCAATCAATGGCACAGAAGTAGGAAGGGAAATGTAAAACCATGCAATAGTATGAATAAGTGTGCAAAGACTTGATAAAAACCACTCAATTGAGCACATAGATAACATAAAATAGTGGTTTTATCAGTTTTCTATTTTGCTTGCAATTTTCCATGTTTTACTTTATGCATACAAGGTGTTTGTGAAAATGCAACTCTAGATTTTGAGTAGATTTTCCCCACCTTAGCTTGTGTTTGAGTGCCTAGGATACTAGAGTCATAATGTCCAACATTTAGTGGTAATTCTTGAGTAGTTAGTTGACTTCTGTTTCCATTGGACAGCTAGCTAATAAACCATATTTTTATGGTTTAATCTTGTGCTCAATTGAGTGGTTTTAATCAAGTCTTTGCACACTTATTCATACACTTTGCATGATTTTAACAATTCCTTAGCCTCTTTGTTGAACTTCTGGGGATATGGCAGTGGAGGTGTGATGCTCTTTTCTTGCTGCTGTCCTGAACACTTCTTTTGAACTGTGTGACTGGTTATCCTTCTCTTGAGTTTCTCAGTGCTCTGTTTGGCTCACAATTGATTTTGCTTCATCTTCCTTTGTTTGCTCCTATTTCTTTGACTTTTTGTGCTCTCTGCTTGCTTCTTGTAGTGTCATTGTTGCCCATCAATGTCTCACCACCCTTAATTGTTTGCCTTGTATCTTCTTAGGATTTGGGATTGTGTCATCGGCAGTGAGCTTGAGGTCTTCACAGATCTGTTTGGAGATTGCCATTTGCCTCTCTAGCCTTTATGGAGGCTTCAGGTTCTTGGTTGTCATTTCTGGTATTTCACATTTTGTCTATCAAGGTCTCCAAGTTAGTGAGTCTTGAGATTAGTGATACTTGAGGTGGTTGTGAGATGCGGGTGGTGGATGGAGGGCATTTTGGTTGGTGGTTGGTTTTGGATTGGATGGTTGGGGTTGGGTGTTGTTTTGAGGTTTTCTGTGGGGGTTCTGGTTAGTTTGCTGCTGGTTGTGGTTTTGGTTGCTTCTTGGGTTGTTTTGGTTTGAGTTCCTCTGCCATGGTTGTTTGGTTTTGGGTGTGATTATCTCCCCATCTGAGGTTTGGGTGGTTCTTCCAGGATGGATTGTATGTATCACCATACACTTCATTTGGTCCTTGGTTGTGCATATACTGTACTTGCTCTTGTTGTTGTCTTCTTGAGTTTCTTCCATTTTGCTCCCATGTGGAAGATGGTTGGCTTGTGTTAACTGCTGCGACTTGGAGGCTATCAATCCTCTTGGCCATTTGCTCAATTGTTGTTGAATTTGCTGCTGCATCATCTTGTTTTGAGCCAAGATTGAGTCCACCCCTTCTAGCTCCATTACTCTCTCCTTTGTGATGGTTGGCGATTTCTTTGATGAGCAAAGAAATATTGATTGTTGGCCACCATGTCAATAAGATTTTGAGCTTCTTCTGCTATTTTCATCAGTTGCAATGATCCTCCAGCTGAGTGGTCAGTGATTCTTGAGCCTTTAGAGTGAGTCCTTCATAGAAGTTCTGTAGCTTGTCCCACTCAGTGAACATTTCTGGTGGACATTTCCCAGCAGAGCCTTGTATCTCTCCCATGCTTCATCAGATTTTTAGCATCCAATTGTGTGAATGTTTGCACCTCAGTTTTCAGCCTGATGACTCTTTGAGGTGGATAGAATTTGGCTAGAAATTTAGTCACCAAATCATCCCAGCTAGTGATGCTTCCTTGAGGAAAAGTTTCAAGCCATTGTGCGGCCTTGTCCCTTAATGAGAACGGGAACAGCAGAAGCTTGTAAGTCTCAGGGATTCACGCCATTGGACTTGACAGTGTCACAAATCCTTAAGAAGGTAGATAGATGTTGATTTGGATCCTCCAATGGTCCTCCCCAACGAGCAGTTGTTTTTGGACCAATGTAATGAGTTGTGCCTTCAATTCAAGTTATTTGCATGACATTAGGGGTGAGAATGCTGCTTCCACAATGTCTAGCATTTGCAAAGGTATAGGAGGCCAAAACTCTCCTCTAGGGTGGGTTGTTATTGTTGTTGTCTGTCCACCAGGTGGATTGGTTGAATGTTCCTCCATATCTTGGAATTCTTCTTCTGATTCCTCTTCTCCACAATATTTTTCCCTCTTTCTCTCTTCTTAACCTCCTGAGAGTTTTTCGTCTTGTTCATGAAGGTAGGGATCTCCTTCTTGTATCTGACATATAAGCAAACACAAGAATCACACAATACCAAAAAGCAATACATTCAATCCATGGCTGAAGTGAATATTAGTTAGCTTAGGCAAAAATTCAAACAGTTAGCGTGTTAGTCAAAGTTAAAGAAACAGAAAATAAAATGCTAGATCTAGATCTCCACTTCACTTAATCATTGTCATCTATTTCAATCCCCGGCAACGGCGCCAAAAACTTGATGTGCGGAAAACGATCCGACACAAAACTCACCGGCAAGTGCACCGGGTCGCATCAGTAATATAACTCACGGGAGTGAGGTCGATCCCACAGGGATTGAAGGATTGAGCAATTTTAGTTTAGTGGTTGATTTAGTCAGCGATCAAGATTTGGTTGAGAGATTTGTGATTTGCAGAATTTAAATTGCATGGAAAGTAAGGGAATGGGTAAATCGCATGAAATTAAACAGCAGAGAAGGTATGTGCCGAATCTTAAAGAACAAGAAATTAAATAGCAGAACTTAGAACGCAAGAAATGTAAATTGTAGAATCGTAAAGTGCAAGAAATGTAAATGGCTTGAATTGTAAAGGGAATTGGGAAGTGGATTTGCAGAATTTAAACAAGGAAAAGTAATTGCATTGAACCGGATCTAAAACGGAAATGTAAATGAACTTGGAAGCTTTAAACAGGGAATTTAAATGCAACTTCAGATCTCAGGACCAAGAGAATAGATAACTGAGTCTAGATCTCAATGCCTTCCTAGATCCAACAAGAGCATTGCAAAGGAAATGTAAATTACGAGAAAGTAGATGAAGAAGCAAGTAACAGAAATGAAAATTTAATTATGCAGTAAATTAAACCGAGAGATCTCAGGATGAGATTGAAACAGAATTTCTTCATTCTCCAACCCAAGATCCAAGACAAGAAAGTAAAGAGTGCTGGGCAAGAACAAGGAAGAAGAGAGATCAATTCTCCTCCCAAATTCTCTTGAATTAAAACAAATGCTAAATGTAAAGTTGAGCCTCTACTAAGTACAAATCAAAACCGAAAAGAAAGCTCCCTGAAAAACATAAATCCTATGCTATTTATACACTTTCTTCAATGGTCTTCAGCCTTCATTGGGCCTTTGCTCTTGATGGAATTGGGTTGATAGAGGCCTTGGTTGATTGCTCTTGGAGTTTGGAGAAGAACCGAAGTGAACCGGGTTTGGAATCATGAAGCTTGAGTAAAGTTTGAGTAAAAGTTTGAGGCAACTTTTACTCAACTTTCATATCAGCCACCCCATCCTTGCTGCTACAACGTTTGAGCCAAAGTTTGGGGTCAAACTTTTTCTCAAACGTTGCTCCCCTTTCACACTCATGCCCACGTTTGCCAAAAGTTTGAGGCAACGTTGGCGCAAACTTTTTGCTCTCCAGGGTGTTGATTTGTGAGGCCAACGTTTGCCAAAAAGTTTGAAGCAAACGTTGGCTCAAGCTTTTTCCCAAAAGTTTGCGCAAAAGTTTGAGGCAAACTTTTGCTCAAGCTTTTTGCTCCTGGTCGTTTTCACTTATTCCAAAAGTTTGAGCTAAAGTTTGAGGCAAACTTTTGCTCAAACTTTTTGTCCTCTCTTCCTCCTAGCCATTCCTTCTTGCTTCAACCTTTCTCCAAGCTTTCTTCACCTATCATTAATAAACCAAACACATCAAAGCTATGCTCAAAATCATGAGATATTCATTCTTTCATAATATGTGACAATTATAGCATAAAACCTCGTGAAATTGCATTAATTCATCTATGGTTGAGTAAATCAAAGGAAGCATGAAAATCTACCCAATTGGCTTGCTTATGGCTCAAGAAAGTGCATAATGCATTTGAAAACAAAAGAAAAAGGCTAGTGAAACTAGGCTAAGATGACTTGTCATCAGAAGGCCACAAAAGGGGCGTGGCACGCCAAGTTCATCACACATTATGGGCGTGCCACTTGAACCATTGGGCGTGGCACGCCAGTTCATCAATCCAGAAGGGACAACCATTTGTGCGTGCCACTTGGTATCGAAGGCGTGGTACGCCAGATCCAAATCATCAATGGGCGTGCCACTTAGTATCGAAGGCGTGGCACGCCAGCTCTGGCCATCACTTGGGCGTGCCACTTGAAGACCCAGGCGTGGCATGCCAAGCTTGCAGGAGTCAACTTAAGATGGGCGTGCCACTTGAACGTCAAGGCGTGGCACGCCAGTACAAGTTTCCAGAGAAGAGGTTGAAGGTTCAAACACTTGGGCCTGCCACTTGATGTCGAAGGCATGGCACGCCAATTCTGATCCAACACTTAGGCGTGCCACTTGAGGACCCAGGCGTGGCATGCCAAGCTTGAAGGGAAACACCAATATGGGTGTGCCTCTTAAACCCCAGGGCGTGGCACGCCAGTACAACTTTCCCAGAGGAAAACGTTGGTGCAAACTTTTGCTCTCCAGGGTGTTGATTTTTGATGCCAACGTTTGCCAAAAAGTTTGAGGCAAACGTTGGCTCAAGCTTTTCTCCCCAAAAGTTTGAGCTAAAGTTTGAGGCAAACTTTTGCTCAAGCTTTTTGCCCAAAAGTTTGCACAAAAGTTTGAGGCAAACTTTTGGTCCAGCTTTTTGCTCCCTAGTTCATTTTCACTTATTCCAAAAGTTTGAGCTAAAGTTTGAGGCAAACTTTTGCTCAAACTTTTTGTCCTCTCTTCCTCCTAGCCATTCCTTCTTGCTTCAACCTTTCTCCAAGTTTTCTTCACCTATCATTAATAAACCAACACATCAAAGCTATGCTCAAAATCATGAGATATTCATTCTTTCATAATATGTGACAATTATAGCATAAAACCTCATGAAATTGCATTAATTCATCTATGGTTGATTAAATCAAAGGAAGCATGAAAATCTACCCAATTAGCTTGCTTATGGCTCAAGAAAGTGCATAAATCAATTGAAAATAAAAGAAAAAGGCTAGTGAAACTAGGCTAAGATGACTTGTCATCTGGCGCCAAAAACTTGGTGCACGAAATTGTGATGTCCAGGCTCAAACAATCCTGGCAACGTGAGCAACTTGGTACGCGCAATCGTGATTACACTTTGATTATGTAAAATTCATGGCTCTTTCTGTCCCCGGCAACGGCGCCAAAAACTTGGTGCACGAAATTGTGATGTCCAAGCTCAAACAATCCCTGGCAACGTGAGCAACTTGGTACGCGTAATCGTGATTACACTTTGATTATGTAAAATTCATGGCTCTTTCTTTCCCTGGCAATGGCGCCAAGAACATGGTGCCAATACCATGGTTCACAACTTCGATACAACTAACCAGCAAGTGCACTGGGTTGTCCAAGTAATACCTTACGTGAGTAAGGGTCGAATCCTACGGAGATTGTCGGTATGAAGCAAGCTATGGTCACCTTGCAAATCTCAGTTAGGCAGATATAAATTGATAATAGTGTTTTGGAATATTAATTAATAAAATAGGGATAGAAATACTTATGTAATTCATTGGTGAGAATTTCAGATAAGCGAATGGAGATGCTTTCGTTCCTCTGAACCTCTGCTTTCCTGCTATCTTCATCCAATCAGTCTTACTCCTTTCCATGGCTAGCTTTATGCAAGGGCATCACCGTTGTCAGTGGCTACATCCCCTCCTCTCAGTGAAAAATATGCTCACATGCTCTGTCACAGCACGGCTAATCATCTGTCGGTTCTCGATCATGCTGGAATAGATTCACCCTCCTTTTGCGTCTGTCACTAACGCCCAGCACTCGCGAGTTGAAGCTCGTCACAGTCATTCAATCATTGAATCCTACTCGGAATACCACAGATAAGGTTTAGACTTTCCAGATTCTCTTGAATGCCGCATCATTCTAGCTTATGCCACGAAGATTCTGGTTAGGAGATCTAAGAGATATTCATTCTAGCTTATTTCAAGTAGAACGGAAGTGTTTGTCAGGCACGTGTTCATAGGGAGAATGGTAATGAGCGTCACATATAATCATCACTTCATCACGTTCTTGGGTGCGAATGGATATCTTAGAAGCGAAATAAGATGAATTGAATAGAAAACAGTAGTACTTTGCATTAATCTTTGAGGAACAGCAGAGCTCCACACCTTAATCTATGGAGTGTAGAACTCTACCGTTAAAATTACATAAGTGAAAGGTCCAGGCATGGCGAGATGGCCAGCCCCCTAAAACGTGATCACAGGATCAGAATACAATCCAGGATCAAAAGATGGTCCAAAAAGACTCGTAAAATGTCCTATTTATAATAAACTAGCTACTAGGGTTTACATGAGTAAGTAATTGATGCATAAATCCACTTCCGGGGCCCACTTGGTGTGTGTTTGGGCTGAACTTGAGTGTTGCACGTGTAGAGGTCTTTCTTGGAGTTGAACGCCAGCTTTTGTGCCAGTTTGGGCGTTCAACTCTGGTTTTGGCTCCTTTTCTGGCGCTGGACGCCAGATTTGGGTAGAAAGATGGCGTTGAACGCCAGTTTACGTCATCTATTCTTGGCTAAAGTATAGACTATTATATATTTCTGGAAAGCCCTGGATGTCTACTTTTCAACGCAATTGGAAGCGCGCCATTTCGAGTTCTGTAGCTCCAGAAAATCCACTTTGAGTGCAGGGAGGTCAGAATCCAACAGCATCAGCAGTCCTTCTTCAACCTCTGAATCTGATTTCTGCTCAAGTCCCTCAATTTCAGCCAGAAAATACCTGAAATCACAGAAAAATACACAAACTCGTAGTAAAGTCCAGAAATGTGAATTTAACATAAAAACTAATGAAAACATCCCTAAAAGTAACTAGATTCTACTAAAAACATACTAAAAACAATGTCAAAAAGCGTATAAATTATCCGCTCATCACTCTCCTTGGGAAAGGTTTCTAGCCATTAAGATGCCTTGTCCCTTAGAGAGAAGGGGAATAAAGTAACTTGCATATGTCTAGATGCACTCCATTTACTTTGACTGTATCACATATCCTCAAGAAAACAGACAAGTGTTGATTGGGATCTTCCAAGAGACCTCCTCCATATTGACAATTGTTCTGGACTAGAGTGATGAACTGAGGTTTAAGCTCAAAATTATCTGCATGCACATTTGGAGTGAGTATGCTGCTTCCACAATTTCTGGGGTTGGGAATGGTGTAAGAAGCTAACACCCTTCTAGCATGCTGGCCATTGTTGTTAGCCACCTCTTCAGGGTCACGGTGCATCTCATCTTTTGTGACTTGATCTAGGTCTTCCTCCTCTTCACCAACAATCCCCTTGCCTCTTGCTTTTCCCCTTAACCTTAGGAAGGTTCTCCCTGGTTCAGAGTCAAAAGAAGTTGATTCTTCTCTTCTTCCTCCTGGCATACACAGAACACAAATAAAACAAGTTGAAAAATGGACACTCTAGTGCTAGAGTGTTGTTAGAGTTAGGTTACACCAAGTGTCAAACAGTTAGTGTGCTTAATTGATAAACCCCAATTTTGTGGTTTATCTTGTGTTGAATTTAGGGGATTTTATCAACTTATCTCATATTTATTCAATGAAATAGCATGGTTTCATCATATAAACTTACACTTAATCACCAAAATAGCATACTTTTGTGTTTTATCCCTAAATCGAACCTAAATATGAAAACATTCATTTTTGTGCTTAAATTGAACAATTTAATTCCACTTTTATTTCATTCGATGCCGTGATATATTTGTTGAGTGATTTCAGGGACTAGAGGCAAGAATGGATAGGTAGAAGTGGAAGAAAGCATGTAAGAAGGGAGAACACAGGAAAAAAACAAAGGAGAAGCACACACTGAAGTGTGCGTACGCATAACCACCTGTGCGTGCACACAAGTACAGAAATCAGAGGTATGCGTATGCACAACCTTCCGTGCGTACGCACAAGTGTGCATATGCACAGGTCCCTGCGCGTGACTTCTTTAATGAAGCACGTGGCTCGCAATTTTGGGGCTCTCTTGGCCCAATTTTTGGAGTTGTTGAAGCCTTTTGTGATGCTATATCAAAGGGAAATGATCATACATCAGGAAAGCTCACATAGATATTTTTACAACATAATTCGGAGTAGGAGTAGTGTAGATTAGATAATTCTCTCTTAGGATTTTACTTAATTCCATTGTAGCATTTTATAGTTAAGCTTTGATCTTGGATTTTACTCATCTTTATTGTAAGTACTCTTTAATTTCCTCTTTAATTTCACTACTCTTGCTACTTTGCTTTATGGTTCAAGTTACTTTGTTAATATATGTAATTTTGGTTTCTTGAAGTTTTGATTGATGAATTTAATGTTTCACGGTTTATATTTACTTGATTGCATGTTTATTGTTGATTTTGTGAATAGTTTGGTTATAGTTTTCATTTTTCCTTGCATTTTCCTATGTTTTAGTTTTATGCCCACCAAGTATTTGTGAAAATGCCACTTGGTAATTTTGAGTAGCTTTTCATACCTTGGCTTGGGAAATGAGTTCCTAGGATACTAGAGTCATAATGTCTACCATTTAGTGGTAATTCTTGGGTAGTTAGTTGACTCTTGTTTCTATTGACGCTAGCTTCTTAATAAGCAATTAATAAGTTAGCTAGGACTTATGGATTAAGGAATTATGCTTGCTTGACTTACTCCTCGATGTTAGGGATTGACGAAGAGATATTGACTAATCATAGTTGCCATAGTTGTGGTGATGACGATGATAGGATTCCGTAATTCTCATTCCCAAGTCAAGGCTCTTTTATGCATTTATAGCATTTTCACTAAGTTTTGACCTTGCTTTTCTTTGATTTGCATTAATTGCCTTTTTGATCTTTTCTTAGTTCTTTTAATATTTCGTTCTTTGATTTCAAAATCCCTTTTCCTCACAACTGAAAGTGTGACATCTTAATTGCATTCCTAGGGAGAACGACTCGAGGTTTAATTTGAAAAATCAAACTTTGATTGTGGGGATTGCTTGTCGGTCTAGGCTATGCTTACAACGAAGAGATTCTATTTTGTGAAAATCTAGATCAACATCAATTCTCTTATCAAGTTTTTTGTGCCGTTGCCAGGGATGCAATCGGTGTTATATTTTTTGTTGTTGTGAATATGTTAATAGTGTAAATAGCACTTTTTGGTTGTTTGTTTGCTTTGTTAGTAAGTTTTGTTTATACTTTCCCTATGACTTATCCACACCATTACCACAATTCACCCCAATGGAACCCAAACACTTACCATTCTAGTCACCAATTCTATACACCATCACCTCGCTATATACAAAACCAAAATTCTTACCCTCATGCGCTTAATTGTCAACCTTCATCACCTCATATTTCATCTTCATATATGGATCAAGCCACACAAGAAGCACTCCAAGTGCTTATTCAAGAGCAACAAGAGTTCCGGAAGAAGCAAGAGCAAGTCATCTCTACCTTAGCGAAAACCTTGGATGGGTTAGCTTCATTACGTTCATACCACAATCAAGAAACTCTAGTGAATGAATGTGAGGAACCAAGCTCAAGCGAAGAGTGTGGAGTGAAGGGAAAATTGCAAAATCAAGTAGAAGATGAGAAGTTACAACATAAAGCACAAGAGGAAGTAAATGAAAAAGTTGATGGAAATTGAGCAAGTGGATTCCATCATTCAAGATTTTTTGTCCAACTTGGTCAATCCTTTCAATGACCTTCATGAACCTCCCTCCATTGAATTTGAAGAAGATGTTGATGTGGACTTCACATAACCTCCAATTTTTTACTTGAGTAATAATGAGGAAAATTTAAAGGAGGTTGAGGAAGATTTTAGCTACCAAGAAGTGAAGATACATGTACAAGAGCAAATTAAGTGGGTAAAAATTTTACCAACAAGCTTCTTAGGCCCACATCAATATGCCATCTTGGAAATGGATCATCAACTTCAAACCCTTCTTGGAGTAGTAGATGGTGGAGAGAAGAATGTTAATTGGCAAGGAAATAGAAAGTTCATCAAAGAAGCCAATTCAACATTTGAAGTTCAACTATGGTGCCAGAGTCAATTGAGTGGATTCTGGGGAGTGTACAAATGTCAATGGTGATTCAAAAAGTCGTTCATCCAAGTGCAAAAATGAAGATCAACAAGAAGATGAACAAGAGACTAGAGTATGGGATCTGGGCATTGGTTTCAAGAGTCAATACTTATGGATCCTAGTTGCTAGCTTGGAATTTCTCAAGAGTTTGATACATTTTATTTGGGACCCCGGAGGTCAAATCAAGAGCAAACTTGGTTAGAGATTCAAGGAGTAGTGGAAACATAAGCCGCCTTAACAAGAATCTCCTCAAAAAGTCCCACTTAAGCACTTTAAACCAAAGTGCTAGGTGGGAGACACCCACCATGGTAATATCCTTCTAACCGTTTCTCTCCTTTAGCTTTTATTTCTTGAATAATTGACTATGTTTCTTAGTTTAGTTTAGTTGCATTTTAATGTTGGCTAGGTAATTTTAGTGGAATAATATGTTTTTGGAGTTTTATAGTGTTTTAGAGCTTGAAAACCTATTTTGGATGTCATGTTTAGTGCCTTAAAGTCATTAAAATTTTTGCAGAAACAGAGCTCTGTGCACGGGCACACTTTCCTTATTTTTCCTCATATGTGCGTATGCACACTCCTTATCACCCAGTCTATTCAGGGCGCTCGCACCAGCTGTGCATGAGCACCTTATCTCTTTTTCCTTCCGTGCATTCGCACCCTTTGTTGTGTGCACGCACATTCACCCTTTTTCTTTTAAGAAAAAAAGAGAGATACCTGTGCGCGCACATAGCTCTGTGCGCGCGCACAACTTTTGGCACCCATCCTGTTCGTAGCGCTCGCACCCAGTGTGCGTGGGAACTGATAAATCCCAGTTTTGTGGTTTATCTTGTGTTTAATTTGGGGGATTTTATCAACTTTTCTCACATTTATTCAATGAAATAGTTTGGTTTTGCAATTCTCCCTTGATTTGTGCTTAAATGTAAAAACATGCTTTTTAGGCCCTAAAATAGCTAAATTCAATTCACTTTAATTCCATTCAATGCCTTGATATATTTGTTGAGTGATTTCAGGTCCATAAGGCAAGTATTGAATGGAAGAAGTGAGGAGAAAATGATACAAAGTGGGAGAACTTATGAAGAAATGAAGGAACCGTAAAGTTGTCAAGCCTGACCTTCTGGCACTCAATCGACCATAACTTGAGCTACAGAGGTCCAAATGAGGCGGTTCGAGTTGCGTTGGAAAGCTAACCTCCGGGGCTTCAAAATGATTTAAAATTTGTCATATGTTACTTCGCGTATAGGGGCGCGCATATGCCATGTATGCATGCGCGCCGATGCTGTCCGTGGCCCACTAAAGTGAAATCACCCCCAGCGATTTCTGAAGCACTTTGAGCCCAACCCAACTCATTTCTAATTCTATTTCATGCAGAATTCAAGTTTGGGCAAGGGGGGAGCAATTGTTTATAGCATTAGCATCATGTAGGTTAGTTTTTAGAGAGAGAAGCTCCTTCTTCTCTCTAGAATTAGGTTAGGTTAATTTCCATCTTAGATCTAGATTTAATTACATGTTTTCATCTTGTTTCTTTAATGATTTCTTACTTCTACTCCTTCATTCTCATAATTTGTAATGTTAATTTCTCTTTTATGTTCATGGATTCTCTTGTTGGATTTGATTTTCTTTTAATGCAATTTAATGTTTGATGCTTCTTGATTGTTGAATTGAGTTGTTGATCTTGTTTCCTTGCAATTTATACTTGGTAGATTTATTATTCTTGCACATTTACTATGATTTCCCTTTGTACCCACCAAGTGTTTGACAAAATGCTTGGTTGGGCTTTAGAGTAGATTTTTGAGCATTCTTGGCTTGGAAAGAGTAATTAGGCAATCTTGAGTCATAAAAACCCAACTCATGTTGGTGACCTAGAGTTGTTAACTAATATTGTTTCCATTGACGCTAATCTTTTGCTAATTTAGTTAGTAAGTTGATTAGGACTTTTGGATTGAGATTAGCTAGTCTTGTTAGACTTTCTCTCATGGAAGATAACCTATATCTTCTTCCAATGTTGGAGATGACGTAATAAGATAAATTCTTGTTTATATTTGTGACATGATTAATTAGTCTTGTTTGACATTCTCCCTATGTGAAGATAACATAATACCTTCTTCCGTTTGTTGGAGTTTACTAAATAAGATGAATTAATTGATGTATGACTAGGATAGAAAGCCTATATTCTCAATCTTTGCCATGAATGTCTCCCTTTATTATTTGCTTTCTTTAGTTACTTGCTTGATTTACTCTTCTTGTCATTTAAATTCTTGTCCCTTTATATTTTATTGTCCCTATATAAATCAAAACCCCTTTGTCCCCTCATAGCCAATAATCATACACTTCATTGCAATTCCTCGTGAGACGACCCGGAGTTTAAATACTTCAGTTAATTCTTATTGGGGTTTGTACTTGTGACAACCAAATTTTTGCATGAAAGGACTATTGTTTGGTTTAGAAACTATACTTTACAATGAGAATTCATTAGTGGAATTTTAGACCACACAAAAGTTCAATCATCAAAATGGCGTCGTTGCTGGGAGTTGCAATGGTGTTAAATTATTGGCTATTGTGAATATTGTGAATATGTTTGCCTTTTGCTTATTTGTTAGTTTTTGTTAGCTTTAGGACTTTGTTGCTTATTTTTGTTAGTTTTTGTTTCTCTTTCTACTATGAATTCTCACCACTTTGGCTATGAGTTTGGCTCAAATTATGTTGTAGAAAATGGGAGCTACAATGAGGATGTGCATCAAGGATGGAACAATCAAGGATGGGAGGAGCCTCAAGGGATTGATCAACCTTCTTGGCAACAACAACCTCCAGATTCTTATGGGTATAACTCTCATCCTAATGCATATCAATCTAATGGATGTGGTGACCCTTATTGTGATTGTCAACAACCACCACCACATGCCTATGAAACACCCCCTCAACATGATTTTGAACCACCTTACTCACAAGCCCCATACCACCAAACACCTCATTATGACCCTAATCCCTATCCACCATACCAACCACCTTATGAATCATATGAACCACACATGGAACCACCACCATTCCAATACAATTACTCTCAAGAACCACCTCAATATACATCACCTCCATATCCTTACCAAGATGAACCAACTTCCAATTATGAAACCTCCTTCCAAAACAATGAACCTTCTTTTTCCACACCACCTCCAATGGATAATTCTCTCCAAGAATATGTTAGTTCTTATATTCGAAAGGAAGAAGAGAACCAAAAGGAGTTCAAGGAGTTAGAAGCCAAGATAGCTACCATAGCGGAAGCCGTTAGTAATATGGTCTCATCCCGCCTAAGCCTATGTGATCAAGGCACTCCCATTGTTGAATGTGGAGTAGCAATCAAGGAGCATAGTGAGGGAGTGAGTTTAGAGCTTCAAGGTGTAGAAGAAGGGGTGAAACAAGGATTGCCACAAGGGGAGGAAGTCGAGATAATTGAGCCGGAAGAAGTGGTTGAAGCCCTTGAAGAGGTTGACCAAGAGATGGATTCAATCATTGAAGAATTCTTATATACAATTGAATCCTCTCCAATTAGGTTTGACATAGAGGGTAAGGAAGAAGATACCTCACCTCCCATACCCTTGGTAAGCAATGAAGAGGAGATTGAATTGGAAGGAAGCTACCAAGAGGAAGGGTGGGAAGAAGTTGAGCAAGAAGCAAGCTCCATCGTCGAAGATGATTTCACACCAACTAATGAGTCTTTTAGAAATGATGAATCTCCTTCATTGTGTTGTGAAATTGATGACAAGGAGGACTGTGCACAACCTCTGACACATGGTTTGAGCAATGAGGGGTGTATGGAAGAAGTTGGTGAGCAAGAAATTGAAGTTGAAGAAGCTTGCAAGTAGGTGGAAGATGCAAAGAAAGACCACAAGAGAATGGACCTCGCATTGGCTAAGTGTGGGGAGGTCGCCCTTCCTAAGTCACCATCCAACACAACATTTAAGTGGATAAAATTATTGTCCCTAAGCTTTGCTTTCTCACTTGAATATGGTTTGCCTGAGACGGATGGACAACTTAGAGCTCTTTGTGGAGTCAAGAGTAGGAGAGAATTGGTTAGTGGGTGAAAATGCCAATCAAGGTTCCTTATGGTTGGAAACTCAAAGTCTAAGTGCAATGGTTGGTACAATTCTCAACTAAAAGGGTCTAGGAAGATGCTTTGGTGTTTAGTTGAAAATTCGGATCACTTCTCACCCAATTGGAATTGTGATGATCAACTTGAAGATAGGTGTAGAAACAAGATTTGGGATCCGGGAATAAATGAAGACCAATTTTGGAAGCCCTTAGCTTGTGTAGAACTTCATCAAAGCTTGGTGCCATTGATCTTGAATTTTGGAGCTTACTTGAAGTCCAAGCATTGGTGGAAGTTTCAAGATGAGTTCAAGCATAAGCCACCATGACAAGGAGCTTCCCAAATGTCCAACTTAAGGACTTAAACTAAAAGTGCTAGGTGGGAGACACCCCACCATGGTAAATTCTTTTTATTTTTCCCTTTTGTACATATTGGTAATTAGTTTAATTTCATGTTTTGTTGAGTTTGTTGAGTATAATTGGTAGTTTAGTAAGTTAAATAAGGTTTTATGGTGTTTTGGTAGCTGTTTGGAGGTTTGGAATGCTTGGTTTGGTGCAAGAA
Organism: Arachis hypogaea; assembly: GCF_003086295.3. Classification (NCBI taxonomy): domain Eukaryota; kingdom Viridiplantae; phylum Streptophyta; class Magnoliopsida; order Fabales; family Fabaceae; genus Arachis; species Arachis hypogaea. The sequence continues at coordinate 83,127,444 of NC_092048.1, read as the reverse complement.
CTTCGAAAAATTTTGAAAAACAGAGCACCAACCCGCGCGTGCGTGCACATGGCGCGTACGCGCGCCTCAAGAATTTTCGATCATCCACGCGGACGCGCCATGTACGCGTACGCGTGGATGCAAAGATTTCACATCCAAGCCAAATTCCAGAGAGTTGTGCCTAACTTGCGCCTACTTTGTGCGCGAGGCACAAACCAACTCGCGCATGCGCGCACCTGGCGCGTACGCGTCCATGAGCCAACCTAATGGACGCGTGGGCGTGCATGACACGTCCGCGCCGGTTCAAAAAAATAATAAATAAAAAAATTAAAAAATTTTTTTCTTTTCTTCCATTTTCTTTTATTGCATTTCTTTGTTTTCATTCATTGCATTTTAATTTTATTTTTGTAACTTGTTTTCCCTTTTATTTTCTAAGTTTCTTATTTTAATATTGGTGTTGAATTCTTTTACTCAATTGTTGAGAATTTCTTGGTTAATCTTGGTGCTTCGTGACTTGTTTGACATTAATTGTAATATTTTCGCTACACACAAGATTAGTGCTTTAGTCCTTCCTAACTCATAATCCCTTGTTTTTATACATTGTTGTTATTGTGTTAAGATAGGGCCAAATACTCTCATGATTATCCCTAATCTTGTTTGTGTCAATTTCCATTTGAACTTGATGCTCAACATGATCTTCATGCTTTAACTTTACTCTTGCATCAAGTATTAATTGATATGCCCTTTGCCTATATTGTTTTCTCGCTTACATGCGTAGCTAACATGTAATGAAAACCTTACTCTTATTTGGCATTAGCCCCCGCCTATGTTCTACTTGCTCTGATATCTTTGATATAGGCTTAATTATCCTTCTTTCTCTTTCCTTTTAGGTTGGCCACCAAGAAGGAAAGGAATGGAAAGACTTCTAAATGGGGTAACAAACAAGTTCACCCGCACAACCTTTTGAAGGAGCTCATCAATTGTAGCAACCCCTCCACCTTGCTCTCCTTTGCATGCACCGAGGACGGTGCAAATTTCTAAGTGTGGGGAGGTCGTCCGACCGACCTCCATGGGTAACAACTTCCTTTTTCAACACCAATTTTTAATTTTTGTCTTTGTTAGATTATTTGTTGCATTGCATAATAGGTTGCATGTTAGTTAGAATTTGTACATATTTTACCACTTCTTTTTATGTTAGGACTACTCGGTTAGGGTGATGATTTCTTTTCCAAGAAAAATTTGTTTTAGGGCACCCTACCAATTTGAAAAAAAAAATTTTTGAACTTTCTTGAAGAATTTATTTTGGAACATGGTTTTTGAGCTAAGGACACAAGCATGTGAGTTTTGAGCCAATGGTATGGTTACATCTTTTAACCACTTATTTTCATTCTTGTGTGTATTATTCTCTCTTTATGATCGTAATCTTTGATTTGTTTGATTCTTTATGTCCATTGTTCCATGTATACATGCATTTATATGATTGAGGCTATCATTTTATTTAGATCACTTACCCAAATAGCCTACCTTTCATCAGTCATTGTTAGCCAATTTTGAGCCTATTGAATCCCTTTTGTTCTTAATGTTATCACATCACTACCCCTAAGTGAAAAACAATAAATGTCCTTATTTTGGATCTTTGATTAGCTTAGGCTAGTGAGAGTGTGTATCATATGGGTATGGAAAACTTGGGACATTGGTTGAGAGGAAAATGTGTTTTTGTATTTTGTTGAAAATATTGGGAATTGGGTACGTATTCATACACTATATGTAAAACCATATGCATTGATACATTTGTATATACTTTAAAAAAATGATAAAGAAAAAGAAAAAGAACATATATATATATATATAGAGAAAAAAAAAAGAGAAAAAGAAATAAAAAGGGGACAAAAATGCCCCAAAGTAAAGTTCAATAAAAATCAATGCATATGGAATGTGAATTAAAATGAATGCATGAGTATGTGAAAAAAGTGGGAATCATGGGTAGCTAGGCATTGTATTAGAATTATATAGGTTGTTATATGTGTTAGGTGAGAGCTTAGGCTAATCAAAGATGCAAATTTCAAACTCACTTGACCATATACATCCCTACCTTTACCCTAGCCCCATTACAACCTATGAATAAGTCCTCATGATGAATGTATGCATGCATTGAATAATTGTTGATTGTTAGAAGAAAAACAAATCTTGGAAAGCATGAGTAGAAGAGAATTGAGTGAATCGACCCTATACACTTGAGCGACTAGAGCGGATACACTTCCGGTGAGGGTTTGATGCTCAATTCCTTGTTCTCGGCTTTCATGAGCGTTCTTCTTGCAAGTCTATTTGAACTTCATTTTGATATTTGAATTGGTAGAGTTTGTGAGTCGTCATATGACCTTAGCCCTACTTGCTCATGCATGTCTTGGAGATTGATTTACTTTTAACCAAGTAGGTAGAATCATATTGCATTTAGTTGCATGCATGTAGATAGATTTATATAGTTTCTTTGCATTGAATAAATGTTCATACCCTTTTCTTGTCCTTTATTCTTAGCATGAGGACATGCTTGGTTTAAGTGTGGGGAGATTTGATAAATCCCGATTTTGTGGTTTATCTTGTGCTTAATTTGGGGGATTTTATCAACTTTTCTCACATTTATTCAATGAAATAGTATGTTTTGCAATTCTCCCTTGATTTGTGCTTAAATGTGAAAACATGCTTTCTAGGCCTTAAAATAGCTAAATTCAATTCACTTTAATTCCATTCAATGCTTTGATATGTTTGTTGAGTGATTTCAGGTCCATAAGGCAATTATTGAATGGAAGAAGTGAGGAGAAAAGCATGCAAAGTGGGAGAACTTATGAGAAATGAAGGAACCGTAAAGCTGTCAAGCCTGACCTCCTAGCACTCAATCGACCATAACTTGAGCTACAGAGGTCCAAATGAGGCAGTTATAGTTGCGTTGGAAAGCTAACATCCGGCTTCGAAATGATATAAAATTTGCCATATGTTACTTCGCGTATAGGGGCGCGCACGCGCCATGTACGCGTGCACGCCGATGCTGTCCGTGGCACACTAAAGTGAAATTGCCCCCAGCGATTTCTGAAGCACTTTGGGCCCAACCTAACTCATTTCTAATGCTATTTCATGCAGAATTCAAGTTTGGCAAGGGGGGAGCAATTGTTTGTAGCATTAGCATCATGTAGGTTAGTTTCTAGAGAGAGAAGCTCCCTCTTCTCTCTAGAATTAGGTTAGGTGAATTTCCATCTTAGATCTAGATTTAATTACATGTTTTCATCTTGTTTCTTTTATGATTTCTTACTTCTACTCTTTCATTCTCATGATTTGTAATGTTAATTTGTCTTTTATGTTCATGGATGCTCTTGTTGGATTTGATTTTCTTTTAATGCAATTTAATGTTTGATGCTTCTTTATTGTTGAATTGAGTTGTTGATCTTGTTTCCTTGCAATTTGTAGTTGGTAGATTTATTATTCTTGCACATTTACTATACTTTCCCTTTGTACCCACCAAGTGTTTGACAAAATGCTTGGTTGGGCTTTAGAGTAGATTTTTAAGCATTCTTGGCTTGGAAAGAGTAATTAAGCAATCTTGAGTCATAAAAACCCAACTCATGTTGGTGATCTAGAGTTGTTAACTAATATTGTTTCCATTGACGCTAATCTTTTGCTAATTTAATTAGTAAGTTGATTAGGACTTTTGGATTGAGATTAGCTAGTCTTGTTAGACTTTCTCTCATGGAAGATAACCTATATCTTCTTCCAATGTTGGGGGTTGAATCTGTGAATTCTGCAGCTTTTAACTTAGAAAATTTTTAGCAGAATGACCCTCCACGCGTAGGTGTACTTGGTGCGTACGCGTCGTTCTTCAAGAAGGCACCATCCACGCGTACGCATAGTGTGCGTGGGCGCGTCGATGCACTGCACCAAATGCCCAGCCATTTTTCCGAGAGTTGTGCCAGAATTGTGCCAGTTTTGTGCCTGGGGCGCAAGTGCACCCACGCGTACGCGTGGCTGACGCATACGCGCCGTTTGGCTATTTTTCAATCCGCGCGTCCGCGCGTATGACACTTGCGTGTCGATGAGTTTTGTGGCCATCCACGCGTGCGCGTAGAGTGCGCGTACGCGTGGCCCTGTTTTCATGCCACAGTTGATTTTTGAGTTTTAAAAGCCAAATCTCATGCTTCTAAGCCTCCGATCTCACCCCTTATGTATTAAATCATTATGATATGCCTAGCAATGAGAAAGGAGCTAGGGGATGTGGTAACTTGCGAGTGAAGCAAGGGGAAAAGTTATGATCAATGATGATCAAAGATGATTATATGAGATATGGAGAATGACGGTGGAAGTACCGTGTATGCCATGAGCCGAAGGGCTATATTTATTGATAAATGGCTGGTTCTTGATTGACCCATGAGCCGGATGGCTGAGTTATTGCCGGGTTATGGTAAAGCCATTATTGGTTATGGCTGAGTATAAAAGCATATATGATTAATGAATGAATGTGTTAAATGGATAATAATGGAGAATGTTGAAATGTGATGTGTGACCCCGGGTAGTAGGCAGTGGCGTTGTCAACTTGCTCGGGGTATGAGACGGGAAAGGATGTTTATGATAAATGAGTTAAATTATGGAGTTTTGAATAAATGAGTATTTGTGATACCTGGGTAGTAGCAAGAGTGGTGGTTCATCACGCTTGCTCTAGGTTAATGTTTGAGATTTGATAACAATGATGATTGCTTTTAAACTGAGCGAATATATGTTTTGAGATCCTCGGCAGTATCAAGGGTTGTGGTTCGTCCCACTTGCTCCAGGTCAGAGATTGTGACGCCTGGGTAGTAGCGGCAGTAGTGGTGAATCCACTCGCTCCAGGTTGAGCTTCTAGACACCCACCTGGGTAGTAGCCGCAGTAGTGATTATTTCACTGGTTCTGGGTCGAGCGGGCAGTAGCAAGGGGGTTGTAGCTCAAACCTACTTGCTCTGCAAGTGGTGTTTCTATCCAATGGTTAGCTACCAGGACATGTCGGGTTGGCTATATAACCGATAGATGATATCATCAGCCATAGAGCAAGCATTCATCATTTGCATATGTTTGACTTGTTTGGGTTTGCCTATTTGTTTTGGATTTCTACATTATATATGCCATGTTACCTGACTATGTGCTACTTGTTCTACTTGTACCATATTTGTGTATTACTTGCCTGTATTGCTTGTGTTTGTATAACCGAGAGGCCCCTCATGCTGGTGTCGGTGGATGTTGAGGGCTGTTCTTGATGAGATGAATTGATGATGCGATTGCACGATGATGATGATTATTGAATGAGATAATTTGAACTCCCTGGGTAGACGCAGTGATGTGGTTTCACTAGCTCCAGGTGAAGGTATGATGTATTGATATAGACTTGTTGAGATAGAACAACTGGTGACAGTTTTGCTTATGATTCTGAGTCTGATTCGTGGAAGAGTCAGCGAGTTGGGAAACATGTGAAACATGAATTAGATTTAGCACTCCCTTATGACAGTTGCCTATTCATGGATTAGCGAGAACCTAGGATGGATAATTGGTGAAGAAGTTTAGGATGCTTAGTGAGTTTTTATTGCAGTGCATTGTATTTATTTGACACTTTTACCGTATTGGGAACCTATGGGCCCGGGGTTCTCATTCCGTATATATCTCTTGTTTTTCAGATACAGGTCCAGGTGCTCAGAAGTGAGTTGTGGGTCGTCTGAGAGACGGCGAAGATCTTTATTTTCTCTCCTTTGTGTTTTGCTTAGAATCTCTCCACCTTTGTTTTGAAAAGATTATATTATGTATTGAACTCTTTTGAATTTACCTATAGAGGCTCTCATGTTTCCTTCGGGAGAGATTAGGATATACTGTTGTCAACTACTTTCATACTGTATCCTAGCCGGCCTAAACTTCGCGGGTTGCGACTAATGGCTATTTACTTATGTTATATATATCTATCTGTTATCTACCTCTTAATCTCCTCTACGCCTTATCCGTATATCACTTTCGGCTTCACGGTTTATCTTTTGTTGTCGATACGTGAGTGACACGTCTTCGCGATTTTATTTCTACTCTTTTCAGGCTTCTCAATTAATACTCCTTTCGAAATTACCTACTTTTATATATTAAAAATCCACCTGAGAGTCGTACCACTGTAATATCATTGGCTTATGACTCGAGCATAAGAATTTGAATATTAGGGTGTTACATTATGGTTTCAGAGCAGTTCGTCCTCGTGAGCCTGAGGGATGGAACTGCTTATGCTTCAATGCATACTCTGAGTCTGTGCCTGTGCTAGTTAGGGTATCTAACCGATACATCTAGCATGAAGTCCATGAGTGTACCTTTGGTACTTTGAAGCACTATACTTCCGATATTGAGACTAATCAACTTGATATCAATTGTTTGGTGTGTATAAGAACCAGATGGTGCCTCGTGGACCCGGTTAGGGACGTGAAAGAGATCGTACTAATACGCAGGAATCGGAAATCAACGCGAATAACCCGGTAAACCTTATGGCGGCATTGGAGAATATGGCTGCTGCTATGCAGACCACCGCGGAGGCTCTTGGGCAACAGATAAACAATAATGGCAATGGCGGAAGGGAAGCTCATGGCCCGATGACACTGGCAACCTTCTTAAAGGTTAATCCACCTAAGTTTAAGGGAACCACCAATCCGACTGAAGCTGATACTTGGTTTCAGGCCATGGAGCGAGCACTGCAAGAGCAGTTGGTGCCTGAAGAGCAGTGTGTTGAATTTGCTACCTATCTGCTCACGGGGGAAGCATCGCATTGGTGGCAAGGGGCTCGACGTCTCCTGCAACAGGAGAATGATCCTATCACTTGGGATGCCTTCCAGGTGGAATTCTATAAGAAGTACTTTCCGAATTCTACCAGGACAGCCAAGGAATTGGAGTTACTGCAGCTGAAGCAAGGTGTTATGTCCGTATCTGAGTATACAGACAAATTCGAGGAGCTATTCAGGTTTTCCCGCATGTGTCAGGGAGCTCCGGGAGACTTCAAGGAATGAAAATGCATTAAGTATGAAGGAGGACTCCGGAGTGACATCTTAAGTTCGGTAGGACCAATGGAGATCCGAACTTTTTCAGAGTTGGTGAATAAGAGCAAAATTGCTGAAGAGTGTGTGAAAAGGAGGGTTGCAGAGAAAGGAAGTCATAGAAAGCACAACGAAGGATGCGCACCAAGGGTCGATAGTTTATGGAGAGAGGATACGTACAACACGTTCCCCAAGCACAGAATAACTTTGCGACGAGTGAGGAGTCCCAAAGGAACGGTAAGAGAAAACGGGCAGCGGCTGCTTCTGATGTTTCAAGCTGTCAGAGATGTGGAAGTCATCACCCAAATAGGCCGTGCCGATTGGGGTTAGGTGTATGTTACAAGTGCGGGTTACCAGGACATGTATCAAGAAATCGCCAACAAGGAGAGAGTCGGGATGCAGGCCGATTGCGACAGTAAGATTGAGGTAATTGCCTTAATACAAATGGATAAATGCCTGTGATGTAAATGACTTTCTGTTGAGAATGATGTGTTGTGTTTGTTATGTAGTTGGTTGATTTCTGGATTTTTGGTGAAACAGATTGAACCCATGACTTTTAGTTCCTTTGATTTAAATAGATAAGGGGTGGTCCTAAATGATGGATTTGGAAACGTTGATTTGAATTGTCGGTCAAGTTAAGTGGTGGTTTAGTACTTGAGGAAATAAGTGATGAAACTAATACTTGACGAGAAATCAAGGTGGCATAGCGGAAGCTTGCTAAAGCGTTAGCATAGTATGGTAATAATAAGGAAAAGTGGAGTATGATTGGAAATGCTTTATGCTTTGAGTACTTAAAAGTTTAGTGAGCTTATGCAGATAATGATTCTAGGTAATTGGAATTAATTGCGGCTGTGAGCCTTGATGGTTTTGAAACGGATGAGAAAATTATCATTGATGCATAATCAGATTTAGATGATGATTGAGTGCAAGTTGTCGTGTTCGAGAGATAAGTGCTATGATGTTTGGTCATGGTGACCTTGGATTTAAATCAAGATTTATAATGATCGGTTTTAGAGGAATAGTTTGGAAACCTTTAAATTGCAATGCTGATGCGGTACTGAGATTGGTTTGAGGGAACCCGTGATGGGTGGTAAACTCCAATTATTGGGGAGGTGCTGTTAAAATTTTTTTTCTTTTTCCAAAAATTTGAAGGAGTGTTGGTTATAGTTTCAAAAAGGACCTTTGATTTGAATAACTTTAACAAAAGAGATGTGTTTCAAGTGCTTTTATAGATTATTAAAGTAAGCCGGATTCTTAAGATTTTGTCAGCTTGTTAATCCAAACTCATTTGAGTTCTAAAAATGAAGAAGGCTTTGATTAATTATAGTGATGTGGGATGATGGCTATGATTAACAATGATGGCAATATTATTGATGACATGATTTGAGATTTAATAGGGTGTGAGTTGATGAGACGATAAAAGTAAGGAACGAGGCTGTTGGTCGGCGTTGAACGAATGACCGAGACCCTTAGAGATAGAGAAATCAGAGCGCGGCAATGGAAGTGCGCAGAGTAAAAGGACCTTGAAACTGTTATGCGTTGGATATAAAGACAGACTACGCTCGCGTACTCGCAGTGATGGGTGGAATTTTTGAGGGCGAAAATTTCTGTTAGGGGGGTAGAATGTAATACCCGGTCTAACCGAAATTAATTAAATAATGAGTTAAATAGGAGCAAATATGGTTGGAAGATTTGGCAATTGAAATTTGATAATTTAAATATGATATTTGGATTCAGTGAATTTTTCCGAGTTGGAAAACATAGTTTTCTGCGTAAAAGCACGCAGTAGAATTTTGACCGGCAGTACCGGCTAAGATCTGTCTGGTACTACAGTTGAGGAAATTGATTATGAGTAAATAAGATTAAGGAATGAGGAATTATAATTAGGGGAGGTAGAAATTTTTAAAGTGCGATTTAGAGCGCTAATCTTAAAGGGTTTTGGCCCAAAATTGGGCCAACGGACAAAAATAAGTGAACCGGGCCTAAGTGGGCCCAAGACACAACATATATAAATATTAGTTATGAGCATTTCAGCTCATGTTACCCTAAAAGGAAGGGTTGGGGCGCTGATTTGGGAAGAGAGAAGAGAAGAGAGAAAACCTAACTCTCTTTGATCTTCAAACCACCATAACTTAAGCTACGGAGCTCCGATTGACGAGCCATTTGTGGCCACGCGTCGCTCTTCTCATCCTCTACAATTCTATCTAAGTTTTGTGGTGAGTATTCCATTCATCTCTGCCCAGTTTTCGAAATTCCCCACTGTTACACGTTTTTGGGTAGTTAGTGTTGAAATCTTGTGATTTTGGGTGTTTAGGGATACTCCAACATGGATTCTAAGCGAGTTATATCCCTACTTCATATGGGCTGAGGTAAGAAATGCTCAAACCCTTGTGATTTGTCATTTTTATGAGCCCTAGGTTGATGTATGTATGTGATTTTGGTTATGTTAGTGTATTTGGTGATGTTGGTGCACAATTGGGAGATTGGTATTGCTTGAGGAGCTTTGGTGAGGCTTGGAGCTAAGGTTGGTGAAGACTTCCAAAGAAGAGGCTCAATTGGTTTGGCTACAAGAGGTACGGTTTAAGTTTCATTTAAGTACCGTGTGGTGTGATGAGAATTTCTAGGCTAGATGCCCCTAGGATTAAGTTTGGATTGTGTAAATGGTTGGTGCTGTTATGCATAGTTGGTATGTAATATAAATTTAATGATTGGGTTGAGAATTGTGTGGCCTTGTATGATTGGTGTATTGAAAATTTGATGTATTGGGTAATGAGTATTGATTTGTGGTTTATGCATTTAAACTGTAAAATTGGGCCGGAGGCCGTGAATTTTGGGCCGGAGGCCGGAAAGAGGTAAGGAAGGTAAGTTGACGTGTGCATGATATGATGACACAAGTGATTGGATAAATTTCAGATAATGAATATATGAATGATTGGGTTGGTTATTGAATAATAAGGTTTGGGGAGTTATAGTGTGGAATTTGGTAATTTTGGGTGAAATTATGTAGATGAGGTATGTTTGGTTTTGGTTGAGATATATTATGTGGTCATATATGTGATTATGATTATTGATGCCTTAGCTTGATAGTATGATGATGCATTAGAGATACGTATGTTGTGATATATGCTTGAGGAATGATTAAGGTTGATTTGTGGGTGAAACCACGTGATAGTGAGTATGATATTGATTATGTATAATGATGGTTGATTGGAAATAGTGTTGTTGAAATTTGGCATGAGGAAGAGTATATGATATGTAAATGTGTTCGAGTTTGAGCCACTTGGGTGAAGTGGGTTAAAATGGTGGGATGATGTTTTGTGAATTGTGGTAAAGTGTTAATGTGTGAGTTGAGGAGGCTTGATGTTGATTTTGGTATATTTTGATTGATTTCAAAGAAAGGGATGAAATTGGCATGTTTTGGTTGATTTTGAAAAGAGTTGGAAATGGCTTGTTTTGAAAATGGCACTTTGTGGTTTTGTGTGAAAACGTGGTTTTTGGGCATGCTTTGACGGGACATAACTTGGATTGCGGATTTTTGTTTTGTGCCAAACTTGTTTAAAAGTGAAATTGGATCCACGATGTCCATGCCGTTCGAAGAACGGGCGAAAAACGATTTAAAATAAGAAAGTTATGTCTGTCGGAAGATTGGGGCTTGAATCTGTGAATTCTGCAGCTTTTAACTTAGAAAATTTTTAGCAGAATGACCCTCCACGCGTAGGCGTACTTGGCGCGTACGCGTCGTTCTTCAAGAAGGCACCATCCACGCGTACGCGTGGTGTGCGCGGCCGCGTCGATGCGCTGCACCAAATGCCCAGCCATTTTTCTGAAAGTTGTGCCAGAATTGTGCCAGTTTTGTGCCTGGGGCGCAAGTGCACCCACGTGTACGCGTGGCTGACGCATACGTGCCGTTTGGTTATTTTTCAATCTGCGCGTCCGCGCGTATGACGCTTGCGCGTCGATGAGTTTTGTGGCCATCCACGCGTGCGCGTGGAGTGCGCGTACGCGTGGCCCTGTTTTTATGCCACAGTTGATTTTTGAGTTTTAAAAGCCAAATCTCATGCTTCTAAGCCTCCGATCTCACCCTTTATGTATCAAATCATTATGATATACCTAGCAATGAGAAAGGAGCTAGGGGATGTGGTAACTTGCGAGTGAAGCAAGGGGAAAAGTTATGATCAATGATTATCAAAGATGAATATATGAGATATGGAGGATGACGGTGGAAGTACCGTGTATGCCATGAGCCGAAGGGCTATATTTATTGATAAATGGCTGGTTCTTGATTGAACCATGAGCCGGATGGCTGAGTTATTGCTGGGTTATGGCAAAGCCATTATTGGTTATGGCTAAGTATAAAAGCATATATGATTAATGAATGAATGTGTTAAATGGATAATAATGGAGAATGTTGAAATGTGATGTATGACCCCGAGTAGTAGGCAGTGGCGTTGTCCACTTGCTCTGGGTATGAGACGGGAAAGGATGTTTATGATAAATGAGTTAAATTATGGAGTTTTGAATAAATGAGTATTTGTGATACCTGGGTAGTAGTAAGAGTGGTGGTTCATCACGCTTGCTCCAGGTTAATGTTTGAGATTTGATAACAATGATGATTGCTTTTAAACTGAATGAATATATGTTTTGAGATCCTGGGAAGTAGCAAGGGTTGTGGTTCGTCCCACTTGCTCCAGGTCAGAGATTGTGACGCCTGGGTAGTAGCGGCAGTAGTGGTGAATCCACTCGCTCCAGGTTGAGCTTTTAGACACCCGCCTGGGTAGTAGCCGCAGTAGTGATTATTTCACTGGCTCTGGGTTGAACGGGTTTTTGTCCAATGGTTAGCTACCAGGACATGTCGGGTTGGCTATATAACCGACAGATGATATCATCAGCCATAGAGCAAGCATTCATCATTTGCATATGTTTGAATTGTTTGGGTTTGCCTGTTTGTTTTGGATTTCTACATCATATATGCCACGTTACCTGACTATGTGCTACTTGTTCTACTTGTACCATATTTGTGTATTAGTTGCCTGTATTGCTTGTGTTTGTACAACCGAGAGGCCCCTCATGCTGGTGTCGGTGGATGTTGAGGGCTGTTCTTGATGAGATGAATTGATGATGTGATTGCACGATGATGATGATTATTGAATGAGATAATTTGAACTCCCTGGGTAGACGCAGTGATGTGGTTTCACTAGCTCCAGGTGAAGGTATGATGTATTGATATAGACTTGTTGAGATAGAACAACTGGTGATAGTTTTGCTTATGATTCTGAGTTTGATTCGTGGAAGAGTCAGCGAGTTAGGAAACACGTGAAACATGAATTAGATTTAGCACTCCCTTATGACAGTTGCCTATTCATGGATTAGCGAGAACCTAGGATGGATAATTGGTGAAGAAGTTTAGGATGCTTAGTGAGTTTTTATTGCAGTGCATTGTATTTATTTGACACTTTTACCGTACTGGGAACCCATGGGCCCGGGGTTCTCATTCCGTATATATCTCTTGTTTTTCAGATACAGGTCCAGGTGCTCAGAAGTGAGTTGTGGGTCGTCTGAGAGACAGCGAAGATCTTTATTTTCTCTCCTTTGTGTTTTGCTTAGAATCTCTCCACCTTTGTTTTAAAAAGATTATATTATGTATTGAACTCTTTTGAATTTTCCTATAGAGGCTCTCATGTTTCCTTCGGGAGAGATTAGGATATACTGTTGTCAACTACTTTCATACTGTATCCTAGCCGGCCTAAACTTCGCGGGTTGCGACTAGTGGCTATTTACTTATGTTATATATATCTATCTGTTATCTACCTTTTAATCTCCTCTACGCCTTATCTGTATATCGCTTTCGGCTTCACAGTTTATCTTTTGTTGTCGATACGTGAGTGACACGTCTTCGCGATTTTATTTCTACTCTTTTCAGGCTTCTCAATTAATACTCCTTTCGAAATTACCTACTTTTATATATTAAAAATCCACCTGAGAGTCGTACCACCGCAATATCATTGACTTATGACTTGAGCATAAGGATTTGAATATTAGGGTGTTACACCTTCAACTCTCTGTTTACTTCTGCAACTTTACTCTCCTCTTTAACATCCATTATGTGCTCAACATATCCCAAACATCCATCCACTACTTCCTTTTGTTCGCTAATCTCTACCTTCTCCTCTTGTTGCACTTCTTGCTTCAACTCTTCTTCCTCACCATGGAGCTTCAAGTTCATTTCCTCACTAAGCTCCTCGACTATTTCTCCACATTCAACAATGGAGGTACTTAGGGTGCATGAGCTTAGGTGGGATGTTAGGTGATTCACGGCTTCTACCATGCTAGCTATCCTTGCTCTTAGCTCCTTAAATTTAGTTTCATCCTCCTCTTGTCGCCTTAAGATACGAGATTCAAGGTTTCTCAGTTCTAATATGAAGGCTTTGTCGGGAGGTGGTGGTGGAAGATAGGGTTCAGTGTTTAAGGGGAGATTGTTGATGTTGGAAGGTGGTTCGTATTGATGGGATTCTTGAGGTGGTGTATGTGAAATTTGTGGTTCTTGGGAGTATTGGTATTGGGATAGTGATTGTTCCAGATGTGGTTCATATGGTGGTTGATAGGGTGTATATGAGTTATGGTCATATGGAGTTGCATGGTGGTGTGAGGCTTGTGAGTATGGTGTGTGGCTATATTGAGGAATGGGATCATATACGTACGATGATTGTGGTTGACAACCACAATGAGGGTCATCACACTCATTGGATTGATTCACATTAGGATCAGGATTATACCCATAAGAGTTTGTAGGAGGTTGTTTCCATGAAGGTTGTTCATAAGCTTGAGGTTCCTCCCATCCTTGATTTCCGAATCCTTGATGTATATCCTCATTGGAGCTTTCATTTCCTACAACATAGTTTGAACTACACTCATAGCCAAAAAAATGAGAATTCATAGTGAAAGAGAAAATAAAAACAAAGATTAATAAAAAAAACAAAGAAGATAAAATCCTAAACTAGCAAAAACTAGCAAACAAACCAAAATTCAAACTATTCACAATATATACAATAGCCAATAACATAGCACCATTGTCTCCCCGGCAACGGCACCATTTTGACAATGATGTTCGTTGTGATGGTATAGAATTTCACAATTAAAATCTCGTTGCAAGTATAGTTCTACACTAACAAACAATCCACCAATCAAAAATTTGGTTGTCACAAATAACAAACCCCAAATAAGAATTAACCGAAGTATTTAGACTCCGGGTCGTCTCCCTAGGAAACAATGTAGTGCTTAATTATTGGCTATGAAGGGGTAAAAATGGGGGTTTTTGGTTCATGAGATGGCAAGAATAGTAAATTAAGTGAGTAAGTAAAGAAAGCAAAATAAAGAACTCTTGGCTAAGACTTAGGTAATTGAGATCACCATCGTTGTCAACAAACCGAATATTGATAATCATGAGAGGCCAACCTATTAAGTCTACTTCCCAAAAGCTTTAAGTACGTAACATTTACTCCAAAGCTTGAAGTATGTCAAATAGGTTTGATCACATCAACCCTTAAGTCCTAACCTACCTACTAATTAACTTAGTAGTGGGTTAGCGTCAATGGGTATTAAATTGATCACCATGGGTTCTCAATTCACCAATTCCATCATACCCAATAACTCAAGTTTATCCAATTCCCTTGGCTTAGACCAAGAGTTGACAACACTACTCAAAAACTAAAGAGAACATTTCATCAAACACATAGAGTGCAATAAAAGTAAACATCATAAATTGTAAGAATAATAAAATCTTCCAACTACTAATTGCAAGAAAAGTAAGATCACAACTCAATTCATCAATTAAAGAAACATCAACATCAAAATTGCATTAAATGTAAACCAAATCTAACATGAATTCATCATCACAAAAGAGAGCAAAATGAGATATTAACAATACAATTAAGAGAATCAAGATGTAGAGATAAGACATTATAAAGAAAACAAGACGAGATAAAGTAGTTAAACATGGATCTATAATAATCTATCCTAATCCTAACCTAATTCTAGAGAGAAGAGGGAGCTTCTCTCTCTAGAAAAATAACTAAAGGCTCATATTGACTAAACTAATTGCTCCCCCTTTGCTTGGACTTCAATTCTGTATGAAATACACTCAGAAACAAGTTGGATTTGGGCCTGGGTAGCTCAGAAATCGCCCCAGTATTTTGCCTTTAAGTGGGCCATGTAAGAGTATTGGCGCGTGCGCGCCATGTGCGCGTGCGCATCAATTGGCAAATTTTCCATCCGCACGGACGCGGCATGTACGCGTGCGCGTCTATGGGCGAGACCACTTTTGCGCGTAACCGGCTTGTGCGCATACGCGTCCCTTGAGGCATTCCCAATCTTTGTTTCTTCATGCATTCTCCCCTTTGTATGCTTTTCTACTCATTTCTTCCATCCAATGCTTGCCTTATAAACCTGAAATCACGCAACACACACATCAAGGCATCGAATGGAATTAAAATAAATCAAAATTACCAATTTAGGGCCTAAAAAGCATGTTTTTACACTTAAGCAAAATTCAAGGGAGAATCACAAAACCATGCTATTTCATTGAATAAATGTGGAAAAAGGTGGTAAAATCCCCCAAAATAAGCACAAGATAAATCACGAAATCAGGGTTTATCACTGGGCATGGCACGCCAGTACAACTTTCCAGAGAGCAACAATGAAGGCCACCAAAGGGGGCGTGGCATGCCAGGCTAGGCGTGGCACGCCAAACCCACCACATGATCCATGGGCGTGCCACTTAGTGTCAAAGGCGTGGCACGCTAGCTTTAAAAATCACTTGGGCATGCCACTTGAGGAACCAGGCGTGGTACGACAAGCTAAGAAGGACACCAATGAATGGGCATGCCACTTGAGCAGCTTGGCGTGGCACGCTGGTACAAAATTCCAAAGAGGAAGTTGAAGGTTAAAAAGGCTGGGCGTGCCACTTGAGCATCTGGGCGTGGCACGCCAACATACAAAGAAGGCCAAAGCAAAGATTGGGTATGCCACTTGGTGTCGAAGGCGTGGCATGCCAGCTCAAGATCCTTACCTGGGCCTGCCACTTGAATGCTAGGCGTGGCACGCCAACCACTAGAACCAAGGCAAATGATGGGCTGGTTACACTTTCCAGGGAGGGAGAAACAAGGCCAACCATATGGGCATGCCACTTGGTGTCGAAGGCGTGGCACGCCAGCTTTAAAAATCAATTGAGCGTGCCACTCGGTGTCGAAGGCGTGGCACGCCACCATCACCAATCACCTAAGAGAAGACCTGGGCGTGCCACTTGAGTTTTGGGCGTGGCACGCCAAGCAGAGGAGCCAAGCACATGAAGAGCATGGCACGCCAAACCCTGGGCGTGCCACGTTAGTTCAACTTTCCAGAGAAATAGATCAAGCACATAGCATGGGCGTGGCATGCCAAATCCTGGGCATGCCACGCCAAACCCTGGGCGTGCCACGCCAGTTCAAATTTCCAGAAGCTAGCAAAGAGAGGGAAAAGGCCTGCGCGTGCCACTTGGGCTCGAAAGTGTGGCACGCCAGGCTAACCAAGGCTTTAAAAAGGACTGGGCATGCCACATGGGCTCGAAGGCATGGCACACCAGGCTACCCAAGGTTTAAAAGAACCTTGGGTGTGCCACTTGGGCTCGAAGGCATGGCACGCCAGGGTGGTCAGTGAAGGAAGGCGTGCCACTTGAGGATTGGGCGTGGCATGCCATGGCAGAATCAGAGCAAGGCGTGGCATGCCACTGAAGCGCCAATCACACGCCAGCTGGGAGATCATATTTTATGAGTTTCTTTTCCCTCTAAAATGTAATTTTACCTTCACTTTTGTATTTTTCTTTATTTGCTATTGCTAGGAGTAGTATATATACCCCTTGGAAGTACTAAAGAAGGAGTTAAGCAGTTGAGCTATTAGTTGAAGTATAGTTAGATTCACTTTTTCCATCTTTTACTTTTTCTTGAGCTATGAGTAGCTAAATTCCCTCTCATTGAGAGAGGGAGCTCTGTTGTACTTGATGGATTAGTGATAGTGAATTTCTTCTTCTCTTCATCTTATTTTTGATTTGCTAGAAGGAATTTCGTTCTTCATGCTAGTGTTCAATCACCTTGGAAAAGGGGTTGAATGCAAAATGGGTTTCATGGGAACCTTGGAAAAGGAAACATGAAATCATGCTAGAAATCCCTTCTCACACTTGAGTAGGATTTGGGTTTTGGTGTTTGGATATGGTGACATAAAATCCTCCCTCTACTTGGACCTATGATGATGTGTGGTATAATCAGGGACCAAGCATATCTCTCTTCATGAGAAATTAGACCAAGGAATTGACTATTGATCAAGATATGAGAGATTGAGTCACCAAGAGATTAGGGCTCAATCAATCATGATTGCTAAGAGGTCAATGAGTTGCATGATTGAAGAGGATATGAGCTGGATTTAATCCAAAGAGACAACATCTCCTAATCTCAATGAATCCTCTCATTCTTATCTTCCTCTTTCTTTATAGCTTTCTTTACATTCTGCAATTCTCCATTCCCATTTACTATTAAGTCATTTAAGTTTCTGCTCTTTACTTTCCTGCCATTTCCAATTCTGCCATTTATTGCTTTCATTTACTTTTGAGTCATTTACAATTCTGCACTGTTATAATTCTGCAATCACAATCTATTTTGCTTAAGCTTGACTAATTCACCAATTGATTAAAGTTGCTCAAATCAACCAATCTCTATGGATACGATCACACTCTACTGTGGGTTATTACTTGACGATAATTTTTTGTGCGCTTACCAAAAGAACGGATTCACAAATTTTATAATGGGGTGTGAATTCGGCTCATCAAAGACCTCAATGGACGTCCACTGACCACTAAGGAGTTCCCTAATGAGGAACCAAAGGAATCTGAGGCTCATATAGAGACCATAGAGATTTCACTGAACTTACTGTTGCCATTCATGAGCTTTGATGAGTATTCTTCCTCTGAAGAGGATGAAGATATTATTGAAGAGCAAGTTGCTTAGTATCTAGGAGCAATCATGAAGCTGAATACCAAGTTCTTTGGTAATGAGACTTGGGAGGGTGAACCTCCATTGCTCATTAATGAACTGAATGCCTTGTTTTAGCAGAAATTACCTCAGAAAAAATCGGATCCCAGAAAGTTCTTAATACCTTGCATCATAGGCACCATGACCTTTAAGAAGGCTCTGTGTGACCTTGGTTCAAGTATAAACCTCATGCCACTCTCTGTAATGGAGAAACTAGGGATCTTTGAGGTACAAGCTCAAGAATCTCACTAGAGATGGCAGACAATTCAAGGAAACAGGCTTATGGACTTGTAGAGGATGTCTTAGTGAAGATTGAAGGCTTTTACATCCCTGCTGATTTCATAATCCTAGACACTGAGAAGGATGAAGATGAATCCATCATCTTTGGAAGACCCTTCCTAGCCACAGCAAGAGCTGTGATTGATGTGGACAGAGGAGAGTTAGTCCTTCAATTGAATGAGGACTACCTTGTATTTAAGGCTCAAGGATTTTCTCCTGTAACCATGGAGAGGAAGCATGAAAAGCTTCTCTCAATGCAGAGTCAAACAGAGCCCCACACTCAACTTCTAAGCTTCACTGTCAAGCTATTGACATTAAAGAAGTGCTTATTGGGAGGCAACCCAATGTTATTTAATTATATTTATTTATATTCCATTGTCATTTTATGTTTTCTTTAGGTTGATGATCATGTGAAGTCATAAAAATAGCTGCAGAATTAAAGCAAAATAAAAAATAGCATCAAAAACAGCACACCCTAGAGGACAGGCTTACTGGCATTTAAACGCCAGTAAGGATAGTAGAATGGGCGTTTAATACCCAGTCTGGCAGCATTTTGGGTGTTAAATGCCAGAATGGGCAGCACTCTGTGCGTTTAATGCTAGAAAAGGGTGTCTGGTGTCTGGCTGGCGTTAAACGCCAGAAATGGCAGACAGACTGGCGTTTAATGCCAGAAAAAGGTGTCTGGCTGGCGTTAAACGCCAGAAAGGGGCAGCAGACTGACGTTTCATGCCAGGAAAGGTAGCAGAGCTGGAGTTTAACGCCAGAATTGGCACACAGAGGGCGTTTGAATGCCAAAATGGTGCAGGGAGTAGAATTCCTTGACACCTCAGGATCTGTGGACCCCACAAGATCCCCACCTCTTCTTCTCTCCTCTTCACACCTTTCCATAACACTCTTCCCCAAATACACTTGACCAATCACATCAATACCTCTTCCCCAAACACTATTCACCTATCAAGTCCTACCCTCTTCCCCATATTTTCTTTATCACGCACATCCATCCATCATAAACCCAACCTACCTCACCATTCAAATTCAAACCATTTCCCTCCCAAACCCACCCCTTCATAACCGAATTCCCTCTCTCTCTTACCCTATAAATACCCCTCCTTACAACCTTCAATTTTACACATCACAAACAATTCTTTCCCCTCTTGGCCGAAACCAACACTACCCTCCATCTCCTCTATTTCTTTTTCTTCTACTCCTTTCTTTCTTGTTTTGCTCGAGGACGAGCAAACCTTTTAAGTTTTGTGTGGAAAAAGCTCTGCTTTTCTATTTTTCCGTAACCACTAATGGCACCTAAGACCGGAGAAACCTCTAGAAAGAGGAAAAGGAAGGAAATTGCTTCCACCTCCGAGTCATCGGAGATAGAGAGATTCATCTCAAAGGTCTATCAAGACCACTTCTATGAAGTTGTGGCCAAGAAAAAGGTGATCCCCGAGGTCCCCTTCATGCTCAAAAAGAGTGAATATCTGGAGATTCAACGTGAGATTCGAAGAAGTGGTTGGGAAGCTCTCACCAACCCAATCCAACAAGTCAGAATCTTAATGGTTCAAGAGTTCTATGCCAATGCATGGATCACTAAGAACCATGATCAAAGTATGAACCCGAACCCAAAGAATTGGCTCACAATGGTTCAGGGGAATTACTTGGATTTCAGTCTGGAAAATGTGAGGTTGGCATTTAACTTGCCACTGATGAGAGGAGATCCTCATCCT
The DNA here is from genome assembly GCF_003086295.3 of Arachis hypogaea. Lineage (NCBI taxonomy): Eukaryota > Viridiplantae > Streptophyta > Magnoliopsida > Fabales > Fabaceae > Arachis > Arachis hypogaea. The sequence continues at coordinate 83,107,343 of NC_092048.1, read as the reverse complement.
TTCACTAAAAGGGTCAACTTTGATCAAAGGTTGGACCAAGTCCTCATGGACATCTGTATGGAAGGAGCTCAATGGAAGAGAGACTCAAGAGGCAAGCCGGTTCAATTAAGAAGGCTTGACCTCAAACCCGTGGCTAGGGGATGGTTGGAGTTCATCCAACGCTCTATCTTTCCTATTAGCAACCGGTCTGAAGTTACAATAGACCGGGCTATCATGATCCATAGCATCATGATTGGAGAGGAAGTAGAAGTTCATGAAATCATACCTCTAGAACTCTACAAGGTGGCGGATAAGCCCTCCACTTTGGCAAGGTTAGCCTTCCCTCATCTCATTTGTAACCTATGCAATTCGGCTGGAATTGTCATAGAGGAAGACATCCTCATTGATGAGGCCAAGCCCATCACTAAGAAGAAGATGGAGCAAACAAGAGAGCCCACTCATGGACCTCAACAAGAGCATGAGGAAATTCCTCATCAAGAAATCCCTAAGATGCCTCAAGGGATGCACTTTCCTCCATAAAACTATTGGGAGCAAATCAACACCTCCTTAGGAGAATTGAGTTCCAACATGGGGCAACTAAGAATGGAGCACCAAGAGCATTCCATTATTCTCAATGAAATCAGAGAGGACCAAAAGGCCATGAGAGAGGAGCAACAAAGGCAAGAAAGAGACATAGAGGAGCTCAAACACTCAATAAGATTTTCAAGAGGAAGAACTAGCCGCCATCACTAAGGTGGACCCGTTCTTTAATTTTCTTGTTTTTATTTTTCTGTTTTTCGAATTCTATGCTATATGTTTTGTCTATGTTTGTGTCTTTATTACATGATCATTAGTGTTTAGTGTCTATGTCTTAGAGCTATGAATGTCCTATGAATCATTCATCTCTCTTAAATGAAAATGTTTTTAATTGCAAAAAAACAAGAAGTGCATGAATTTTGAATTTTATCTTGAAATTAGCTTAATTATTTTGATGTGGTGGCAATACTTTTTGTTTTATGAATGAATGCTTGAACAGTGTATATTTTTTATATTGTTATTTATGAATGTTAAAATTGTTGGCTCTTAAAAGAATAATGAAAAAGGAGAAATGTTATTGATAATCTGAAAAATCATAAAATTGATTCTTGAAGCAAGAAAAAACAGTGAAAAACAAAGGCTTGCGAAAAAAAAAGAGAGAAAAAGAAAAATAAAGCAGAAAAAGCCAATAACCCGTTAAACTAAAAGTCAAGGGTAAAAAGGATCCAATGCTTTGAGCATTAATGGATAGGAGGGCCCAAAGGAATAAAATCCTGGCCTAAGCGGTTAAATCAAGCTGTCCCTAACCATGTGCTTGTGGCGTGAAGGTGTCAAGTGAAAAGCTTGAGACTGAGCGGTTAAAGTTGTGGTCCAAAGCATAAAGAGTGTGCTTAAGAGCTCTGGGCACCTCTAACTGGGGACTCTAGCAAAGCTGAGTCACAATCTGAAAAGGTTCATCCAGTTATGTGTCTGTGGCATTTATGTATCCGCTGGTAATACTGAAAAACAAAATGCTTAGGGTCACGGCCAAGACTCATAAAGTAGCTGTGTTCAAGAATCAACATACTGAACTAGGAGAATCAATAACACTATCTGAATTCTGAGTTTCTATGGATGCCAATCATTCTGAACTTCAAAGGATAAAGTGAGATGCCAAAACTGTTCAGAAGCAAAAGGCTACTAGCCCCGCTCATCTAATTGGAACTAAGTTCATGATAAGTTTGGAATTTATTGTATTTTCTCTTCTTTTTATCCTATTTTGTTTTTAGTTGCTTGGGACAAGCAACAATTTAAGTTTGGTGTTGTGATGAGCGGATAATTTATACCCTTTTGACATTTTTTTACGTAGTTTTAATATGTTTTAGTTACTTTCTATTATATTCTTATTAGTTTTTATTCAAAAATAACATTTCTGGACTTTACTATGAGTTTGTGTGTTTTTCTATAATTTTAGGTATTTTCTGACTGAAATTGAGGGACCTGAGCAAAAATCTGATTCAGAGGCTGAAAAAGGACTGCAGATGCTATTGGATTCTAACCCTCATGCACTCGAAGTGGATTTTCTGGAGCTATAGAAGCCCAATTGGCGCGTTCTCAATTGCGTTGGAAAGTAGACATCTTGGGCTTTCTAGCAATATATAATAGTTTATACTTTGAGACGATCCCTTGACTCTTGTCCAGCTTGAATAACATGATTAGGATCATATGACTGTTGGGTTGATGGATATGGACATGATATATATGGAGGTGGTGATTCTTAGGAGTAATTGGGTTGTAATTGGGGTGGATCTATGTACGGCTCATAGGGCTCATAGGGTGGTTGATATGGTGGAGAAGGGTTAGGTCATATGGAGGTGAATGGTGAAAAGGGACTTGTGAGTGTGGTGGTTCAAAGTTATGTTGAGGAAGGGGTTCATAGGCATATGGTGGGGCTTGTTGGTAACCACAAGGGGTCCACCATATTCATAATCTTGGTTTGCACCCTGGAATGGCTCTTGACCATAGTAATTTGGTGGAGGTTGGTTGTCACGAGAAGGTCCACCATAACTATTATCTTGGTATGCATTATATAATGGTTGTTCGTTATAGCGCATTAGAGGGGTTGTTGCCGAAAGGGTTAATCAAATCCTCGTGGCTCCTCCCATCTTTGATTATTCCAACCTTGATGCTTGTTCTCATTATAGCGTCCATTCCCTGCAACATAATTTGAACTAAACTCATAGCGAAAGGGATGAGAATTCATAGTAGCAAGTAAAAACAAAAACTAATAAAAAGTAATGAAAATAAACTCCTAAAACTAGAAATACTAACAAAGAAACGAAAAAGCAAATATTTACAATAACCAATAATAAGGCACACATTTGCAATTCCCCGACAACAGTGCCATTTTGATGAACAGTTTTCTGTCAGTAAAGAATTTCACAAATAAATTCTCGTTGCTAGTATAGTTTCTAAACCAACAGAGAATCCTTTCGTACAAAAACTTTCGTTGTCACTTAAGCAACCCCAATAAAATTAATAACAGAAGTATTTAAACCTCGGGTCGTCTCTCAAGGAATTGCAGGGAGTTGTATTTATTATTGGTTATGGAAGATTATCCTTTTGGGGTTTTTGAATAAGGAACAAGAAAAGTAAATTGCGAGAATTAATGTAATAAATAATAAAGCTCTTGGCAAGGTATGAGAACTGGAAATCCTATCCTAGTTGTCCTTATCAATTGTGATGAGAATTGTTCATTACTCCCACTTAGTTAACCCTTACTAAATAAAGGAAAGTCAAGTGGACTAATCAAATTAATTCCTCAAGTCCTAGTCAACTTCTAAGGAAAGACTAGCTTTAGAGGGATCCAAATCAACCAGCAAATTCTAACTATCAATCAACAAGGGAGTTTGATAACTCAAGTATCACCAATTACTCAACCAAAGCCAAAAGGAGAGAAATCTAAATATTGAAAGCATCAATCACATAAATTGAAGAAAGCAACCATAAGTCTGAAATACCTCAAATTGCATTAAATAAAGAAATCAATCTAACATGGAGTTCATAAACCAAATAAAAATAAATAAACTAAAGTAATAGAATAAATAAAAGTAGAAGAAAACTAAATTAAAGAAACATTGAACCAGAATTAAGAAAAGTAATCCTAAAACTAAAAGAATTCCTAAAACCTAGAGAGAGGAAAAGCCTCTCTCTCTCTAGAAAACTACATCTAAAACCTAAATTGTGAATAATGAGAAGTTGTATTGTTGAATGCATTCTCCCACTCTATAGCCTCTAATATGTGTTTTTTGGGCTGAAAACTGGGTTAAAAACAGCCCAAAAATCGCTTCCAGCAATTCTGATATGTCCAGCACACGGCACTGTCATGCGTACGCGTCGTCCACGTGTACGCGTGGATTGAATTTTTCCAGGTCACGCGTACGCGTGATCTACGCGTTTGCGTTACATAACAATATGGCAACTATGACAAATTATATATCATTTCGAAGCTCCAGATTTTAGCTTCCAACGCAACAAGAACCGCCTCATTTGGACCTCTATAGCTCAAGTTATGGTCGATTAGTACGAAGAGTCAGGGCTGACAGCATTAGAATTCCTTCAATTTCTTGTATTCCTTCCACTTTTGCATGCTTCCTTTCCATCCTCTAAGCATTCTTTCCCTATAAACCCTGAAATCACTTAACACACATATCATGCATCGAATGGTATAAGAGAGGATTACAATTGGTAAATTTATGGCCAAAGAAGCATGTTTTCAATCATAGCACAGAAGTAGGAATGAAATGTAAACCATGCAATTAGTATGAATAAGTGTGCAAAGGCTTATAAAAACCACTCAATTGAGCACAAGATAAACCATGAAATAGTGGTTTATCAATCTCCCCACACTTAAACATTAGCATGTCCTCATGCTAAGCTCAAGAGAAGCTATAGAGAGTGAGAGGAATGGTAAAAACTTATGAAATGCAACCTATCTATATGAATGCAACTAAATGTAAAATACGTCTATCTACTTGGTTAAAAGTAAATAAGTTCTCCAAGACAAACATAAATCAAATTTCACTAATTCAAATCACAGAATAAAGAACAAGTAAACTTGTAAGAAGATAGCTATGAAACAGGAACATAGAATCAAGCATTGAACCCTCACTGGTAGTGATATCACTCAATCTCAAGTGTCTAAGTTAATTCACTCCACTCTTCTCTAGTCATGCTTTCTAAAACTTTTTCTTCATCTAACCAATCAACAAATATTTAAGTATCAATGCAAACATCACAGTCTTTCAAGGTAATGGACTAAGTAAGGTGAGGATATATGTATGCCAGTGAGCTGAAATATGATCTTTAATAACCTAAGCTTCACCTAACATACACACATTACTCTATATAACTCTAAAATCATGCCTGGCTACCCAAAATTCCCACTTTGTATATTTCACATACTCATATACCGAATTTTCCTTAATTTCACCCCATATGCCTTGATCTTTTATTAAACTTGACATTGGGGTAATTTTGTCCCCTTATTTATTTATTTATTTTATATTAAATATATATATATATTTTTTTTCTTTCTTTATTTTATTTTTTGAATGATAAAAGCAAACATAATATATCAATGCACATGGGTTTTAATTTTTTCTGGTCTCACATGAGTATGCATCCAAATTTCCAATATTCAAATAAAGTACAAACACAATACATTCCCATTAACCCAATACCCACAGTTCCCCACACTTGGTTGACACACAATCTCTATCTTAGCTAACCAAATATTCAATTGGGGTGTTTAATTGTTTTCCGCTTAAGGCTAGTGATGTGGTAAAATATTGAACAAATTGAATTAAAGACTCAAAGTGGCTAACAAAGGTAAATGGAATGGTAGGCTATTTGGGATAAGTGAGCCAATAAAATGATGGCCTCAATCATATGCAAGCATGTAAATATACTAAATATTGACATATAAAGTGGAACAAAATATAGATTGCAATTATAGAGAAGAAAACACACAAGAATAAAATATTATGGTTAAATAATGTAACCATGTAATTAAGCTAAAATCTCACAGGTGTGTGTTGTTAGCTAAAATTCATGTTCCAATTATAGTCCTCAACAAGTTTAACACAAAAAAATTTCAATTTAATTAGTGAAACACTATAAAAAGGGTCTTGAAAAAGAAAATATTACTTCAACCAAGTAGTAGCTAAATGCACAAAATCAAACAAACATGCAGTCAAACATGCAATTGCAATAACTAATAAGGAAAATAAAACATTGGTGTTGAGAAGAAATTAACTAACCCACGGAAGTCGGTATCGACCTCCCCACACTTAAAGATTGCTCCGTCCTCGGTGCATGCTAAGATGTGCAAGTGGACGGGGGTTCCAACTGGCGCTTTTTCTCCAAAGATTGTGCAGATGGACTTGTCTGTCTCCCCATGTAAACGTCTTCCGGTTCCCTTCCTGGTGCCATCCTGAAAGAAAAAGAAGAAAGTAACCCAGAAATAAAGATAAGAAATAAATAAAGTATGGGTGGCTAATGCCACATAACAAGGGTCTCATTACATGGTAGCTACAACATGCAAGTAGAAATAGTAGAAGCAAATGGCATATCAATAGTGCAAAAATTGCAACAATGGGAGAATTAGTTAGTAATGAGGGACAATATAAATTCATGTCAATGCAAAAG